>NC_090195.1:16065624-16070624 GCF_024679245.1 Pseudorasbora parva | reverse complement strand
TCAAATAAAAGCTTTTACAGACACCAGGTCCAGAAAACAATCGTGTGCTTCTCCCTGACGTCATCTAGTTGCAAAACACTGCCACTACAGAATAATAAGCACGTGTAGTTCAGTAGCCCCGCCCACCGACTCATCGGATCACTAGCCAGCAGCAATAACACGTCGAAAAATACAGCAAGATATTGTGGAAGAAAAGTCGCTTGGATCCTAATATTAGGAATGTGTGATACTGTGATACATTTATTTATTTATTTTTCCTATTTTAATACATTTATTTATTTATTTATTTATTTATTATTTTATTATAATAACACAACACAGTGGTACTTGTATCTCACAACAGCACATACAGCCATATAAGCCATATCTTACAATCTTTTAGAAATACTAAATTGCAAATAAAATAATAAGAAATAATAATAATACAGCAGGGCATGTCACGTTAAGTAAATGACAGGGACATTTTATAGTCCAATAGTTACGAGGATATATCACTGAACATCTTTCAGAAAGTTCCACAGAGGAGACCAAGTGCGCCAGAAAGCTTCTGATCTCTGATGCAGATCGTACATTAGTTTTTCCAGAGGTAAAAGACGATGCATTTATTTTTAATGAAGTTCCAGCTCACGTGGGGAAGAACGTTTGTGTGTTTGCTTCATTTCACTGAGGAATCTTTGTAAACAAGTGGATTTGTATGGATGTTGCGCCTTCTATATCGGATCCGACAGGAATGGTGCAACAAACTTATGTGAGTAAAGCATCTTTTTTATATGTAGGCTAATAGTAGTCCTGGGGCTGTGTGTTTTCCAGACTATCAAAACGTATGCCTGTCGGCAGAAATAATATTTTTTTGATCTGGGCGCGCGCACGTGTGTGTGTGTTTGCACTATATATCCACAGATCGTGTGGGCAATATAATACAGAAATAATATATTCCAATCAATCGCGGGTGAATGAGAAATAAATCATTGTGTTTGTTAGATAAAGACGTCCATGAGCCCTGTGTGAGAATCATTCCGGTTGCCGCTTTCAAATCAATCCCTCCCTCATGTGAACTGAGAAGGGGAGCTGAAGCTCATTATATATGCAAATCTTATCCAATCCTAGCTGTGGGCGTTACTTCCAAGTCTCCAGTGGACACGCCCATCAAAACCCAGCGTTCAGGAGAGAGCCTCAAAACCAGTGTAGAAAATAGCCTATTACTTATTAGTTATGATGTTTTGAATGTAAAAACCACACCAACCTCATTAGTTGACCTTAGACAACAGTATAAAAAAATTAAAATTTTAAATACAACTACGATTGTATTTGTCTGAAAGAAGAATGTCAGGATGGCTTGAGGGCGAGTAAATAATTTTTAAAAGACTAATTTTCAATTTTGGGTGAACTATCCCTTAAACCCTGTTGTTCAGTCTCATTGTATTTAACCACTCTGTTTAGTTAGGTGTCTGATGTCTTAAATGTTAAGGTTGGTTTGTGTTTCTCCTGTGCTTTATATGCAAGAGAGTTTTGTTTTGTCTATTTAGTTTAATAAAGTTAGACTGCTGATCTACTTGCTTCGTTGTGGATCCAACCCGTGACAAGTACAGTATCATACCACATTTGCATAATGACCTTAGACATAGTTGTTAGAAGAGCCTTAAACATAAACCAACACAAAATTTATGATCGGAACATGTATAAATAAAGCTGTTGTACATTAAGCTGTGGTAGAAATGAGACCAGCGGCACTCAATCACTCCAGTCAAGAGCTGCTGGAGTCAGTTTGCGGCTGCCAGCATCAGCCTTCACTCTCCACTCTCATGGGCTTGTATTGTTCAGTATAACTCCAAACAGATGGTCTACATGATGGGAACAGGTGAGACCTCTCAGCCGGAGCATCTATAGAGTCAAGAGCAACTCTCAGGCTGAACCGCCTCGTTCCACTCAACAGCACAGCAGTTCATTTATCCCGATGCTTGAAAACAGCCGTTGCTCATTTCCAGATTTGAAATCGATAGGATTTGTAGATCGATCACAGTACAAAGCGCTGTATTGTATCCAAACTGGGATATTAAAGATATCTCTGCTGTAAAAGCAACAAACAGAAAGTATTGATCAGCTGATCATTGACAATACTCAGTGGAATCATTCGATGTAAAATGCAGTAAACAGATGCCGGGACAACCCGCGCTACTTTTTCTCTCTGGCCCCAGGGGGATGTCGTCACATGATCTGTGACTAAAGAGAATATAAAAGGGATCGTGACCTCCAGAGAGGGCAAACTAGTCTGGGTCCTTGCAACAAGAGAGTGCATTGAAACGCAGTCTGAGGTGCCATTAGCCAGACTTATCTTCCGTGTTCTTTTGCTTGCATGTCTCCTGGTGCACGTTTGAGCGGGAAATATCTGGTCAAATTCTTGCACATATTAACCCCTTGACCTTGTCTTTTGAATCTGAATACTTAGGCCAGACAAAGCTGTTCTTCTTAAACAGCCAGTGACAATAAAAACAAAGCTCTTGAGGAAAACATCGCCAGTGTGCAACTTACCAACTTAATGAAAGTCTTTAAACACTCTTAAAAGACGGTAAATTATCGTTAGATGCTTCAATTGCTCATGCTGAAATTAAAATGGAGAGGATAAATACACTACAATTTTAACAGATTGCTGACACGTTCTCCAGACAGGGACCTTGCCCATAGCAGTGTAGTGTCATAACCCTGTGTGTACTTCACACATGAAAGTTGTTCTGTACTCGAAAGGAGAGATGCACAGCAAAGCAGCTGGCATTAAGTTTGGCTCCATATGTCTAACTAGTGGCCCGCATCCCAGTTTTACGGGCGTAAGGCTGCAGTTCTGCTGCAACAGTGTATCTGAGTTAAGTCTTTGTGCAGATTTTATCCTAACACTGACTGTTTCACCGATACATGCAAGCTTGTTTAAATGCAGAAACACACTCCACCAACTAGACTGTCTTCTAAATTAAATGAGAATTACAACGTTTGCATTTTGGCAAAACTGCTTTATCTAATTATATGAAAGTGAATAGATGAAGCGATGAAACACTTACACACTCAATAAAAAAAAATAAAGGTTCTTTAATACTTCCGGAGGCATGCTAATACCTTGATACACAAGGTTCTTGGGTTGTCTATGATATGTTTTACATCTTAGATCAGTGTATTAGTTTCAATGTATCATCTGTTAACACTGTGGTATAAACAGATGTGGTTTTCTGAAGAACCACAGAACTGCAAAAACAAAGGATAATGGAAACTGTGGAATTTAGTTAATTCTTGAGTCCAAATATTTACAACTCCCTGCTACACGCTATATGCAAAATGCAGAATGTCATAGGTCAAAGAGTGTAGGTCAGTGGTCAATCATTCAGTATGCATGCAGTGTAAAAAATATTGTTGGTTAAACTTAAAGTAAGTAACCTGGTTGCCTTAAAATTTTGAGTTTATTGAAATTATGAATTTGAGTTAATACAATGAAGGAAATTGGTTTAATAAATAGAAACTATTACACACACACACACACACACACACACACACACACACACACACACACACACACACACACACACACACACACATTCCAAACTGCCCTCATCCTAATGTGACCTGCAAAAGGGACAAAAGCGGTCTGAAATGAAGTCATTTCAAGTTTTTTTTTTTTTAAAGGTTCTTTTTAAAAAGGTAACAACATCAGGCAGTAAAACTCTTATTTTTCTAAAGAGTGTATGCTATATTTATGTTCTTGCTTTCTCACCCTTGTGCAGATTGAGAAACACAGACTTAATGTTTTTTACAGCGCGCCGCTAACAAAAGCTCAACACGTCTGCAGCTCTGTGGATATTCCACAGCGGATCTGCCGCTGTCTTGAGGCGATGTGAGGATCCTCTAACGTACCTTATTAATTCTCTGTTCTTATCTCCTGAAGCTGGCTATCATTACAGCTCTATATATAGAGTCTCAGTGGTACTAAGGGAAGATGCACACACACATTAACATTAATGGCTCTGGGCTCTTCTCTGCTCGGGCGTAATGTAAGAGTCGACAGCACACAAAGATACAGTAGCACTCCTAACTGTTCTGGCAAAATCATCCTCAATTACTTTCAAATTAAATATGCTAATTACGGCGGAAAAAAAATAAAAAGGTCAGTTCTGTTTTTTCAAAACAGAGCAACAAAATTTCTGAGGGTATTTTTTTCTCTCATTCTTTCTTTTTATGTTCTAATATTTCATGAATATTAAATAGCCAGTTTTGTTCTTCTCTAGTAAATGAATGGGCATCTACAGAGATTGTGAAATGCTTTTTTGCGAATGTAGACTCCAACTGAGTTTGCTAATGAACAATCACCAGGGACTCCCTGATGGGTATTATGTGGGAGCCACTCCTGACAGTAATGTGAAAGCTGGATTACTTTTTGTTGAGCTCTTTGCTGCATTATTTCCCTTTGTCTCCTCGGTGGGCATCTTAACCCTCCGTTACATTTTTAATATTTACTAATCATGTACCACTTTTCGCTTTTATCACCCACAGTCCATCTAGAAGCATACTTTGGCTTTTGTTTGGTGTACGTCTGATAAGTACAAAGTGTTTTAATGAGCCGCTCAGAGGGGCCTCTTTGCTCACTCAGCTATCTAATTGAAAACTCCCCTCTTGTCACTGGCCCTCCCTCTGGGTGACTCTGTAAAGGGGCCGGCATACGGAGCCAGAGGGTTAGGAGAGCCGGGGGTCATTTCAGTGCGGAGCCGGACTAGTGTCAGAATGTGACCTCTCTTGCTGCCCCTGGGGCTGGACATGCTCGTCCATGTGGAAAGCAAAGACAAGTCCAATGCCATTTCTCCAGCCTTCACAGGCTGCTGGGCAGAGTGGTCGATTGAGGGCAATTTAGCACATGCAACTTCGCTGCAGCTCTGATCGATTGAGTATGTATGCCTGCATTAAGGCTCAGTCATTACATGAGTACACGTGAGGGATGGGATGCCTGTGGAGGATCAGCTCGGATG
>NC_090195.1:16053950-16065424 GCF_024679245.1 Pseudorasbora parva | reverse complement strand
AAATCAGCATTTTAGCACGAGAGAGAGAGTGAGAGAGATAGGAGGGAAGAAGAAGCCAGCGGTGGCTGTTGTGAAGACAGCAGCAAGGTTGAAATAGAGCATATTGCCTACAGGGAAATTAGCACTGTGTGCGCCATGATGAATGCCCCATTGTATCTTCTGAGTGCATGGGGGGGAGAGAGAAAGAAAAATGTCTGGCTGAAATTATGAAGTGCTCCCTTTTTTATCATCCTCGTGCCCTTGTCCAGGAGTTTTCCCTGGAAACAGAGAGCAGGGAAGGGGTTTAATGAATGTTGTTGAGCTGGTCATTATCAGTAGGGTCTTAGTGAAGACACTGTGTGTGTGTGTGTATATTGAGCTGGAATCAGGAACCACCAGTTCCTATTGCTCATCATTATAAATTAATGAGCAAAGCTTCTCTCCTGGTGCTATATGTAAGATTGCATTGAACCAGCACTGCCTGTGGTCTATTCATAGGTCCAATTTCTTTGACGTCGTGGGGAAAATATGAAACTTTCCACACACACAAGAAAAAATTGTGCAACATAGCAAATGTATGCATTACAAATCTAGTACTTCTGCCTTCTAAAATAAGTTTGGTCTTGAGGAACTGAGTGGTTCTACATAACTTAAGACAGCTTTCATTTAGTCACAAGTCATGTGTCACCAGATTGAAGAGTCACATTTTGATGATAAATGCCAGGCCTTTAGGACATGTGATTGTAGTCAGACACGGTATATTACGCATTTAAGTATACATTTTGAGTAAGTTTATGTGCTTGTGTGTTAAAATCAATGTTTATTTAAAATGTATCATAATACTGCTCTGCCAATTTAATAAGCAAAAACAGCTATAACTGTCATTTGCAGGATGATTGCGCTTAAAAGTGTAAATAATGTTACTCTTTAGTTTGTTTAACGATCGCAGTCTGCCTGACAACAGTAACTTTGGCTTAACCAATGGCGTGAGTTTGAGGCCTGACTATCTGTTTGTCCAGCCAATAGAAGACAAAGACAGTGTTCAGGAACCCCTCTACATTTATGAAATTGGTGATAAATGCTGTTATCAGGGCTTAAAAACATGCAATTGTAGACTAACACAGTTCATAATGCACAGGAGATCATTTTCAGTATGCTTTGGCACTTTTTTCAAAACTGTAAGCTCAAAAGCTACTTTTTTGTTGACACATACTGATATCTATTCTGTACAATAATGTCAGTTTTGTCTAGCTGAATGCTCTTGTGGATCACACTGAGCTTTTAACTGTAAATACAGATTCAGACAATATGTAAACAAGTCTGACTGGAAAAAGTCAATAATGTAGTACACAAAAAGAAAATGAACTGAAATGAATTTATTTTTTTGAAGAGATGTGTTACATGTAAGCTTAAAATTTCAAGTAAAAACAATTTTTTGTTCATTTTTACACACTCTGAAATGACTTTCTCTAACACATTCATCTTACAAATCTAGTGCTCTTACATGACAAGAATTTTTAGACATTTTCTATAAAAATAAATGTAATGTATAAATACAAATAAGTAAGTAGAAGTACTGATGTAGCTGTTGATGTTCAGGGTTGCGATGTTCCTCCACATTTAAAAATGGTGGTGATTGTGCTGACAGCAAACTCCATTGCAACACACATTCTCTTATAGTATGTGTGTTTCAATTTAACAAGCATTTCATGTCAAATATTTATGGAATATAATATGTCTGACAGATTTTGATCACTGATTGGATCATTTTGCATGTGATGGCTCACATGATGAAAGAACATTTATAAGTTGTGAAGAGTTTCATCAGAGTCACTCATCCGTTTTGATCATGTGCATTTAGTCATTGTGTAAATTGTACAAACTCTAGCACGCGTGCCAAAACAAATGCAATTTGCTTAAATCAATAAGAAATTCTAATCTGATGTGAACAATAAGCTAATTGTTCAGAGATCTGAACTTATTGTTATGAGAAAAAAAGTCTCATTAGAGAATTGAGCCAAAGCAATTAAGAAAAACTAATATCGGGGGTATATGGGATGTGATTTGTTGGTTTGACCATCACAATCTCTCTTAACAACAACTTTGGCTCAACCAGTGGCGTGAGTTTGGGGTGGGACTATCTGTTTATTCTACCACTAGAAGACAAAGTGTTCAGGAAACCGTTTTAAAGGTGTGATTAATGTGATTCAATTGCAAATATCAATTTACTTAAGCGAGCTTTTGTTTGGCATTTTCTGATAATATAACTGCATAGTTTTGCAAAAAATGCTTTAATATAGAGTACAATATTGAGTTTGTGTGCATGTGTGTTTGTGCATGCCCGGATCATTCCCACAGTGCTTCCCAAAGCAAGCCAGGGCTTGTTAAATAATTTAACCCCTGGAGTCAGGCATTGAAACAGCTTGAGTGAGTTTTGGAGGGAACAGTGCTAAAGCACGGTGGTCCCCATCTGTGGCGGGTCCCCAGACGACCTGTCGCTTAAGAGTGTCCAGAAACAGACTCTCTTCAGATAATTGGGCTTATGCTGCTTCAACATTTAATTACCACAAGGATCTAATAATGAATACACCTAATCCAAATGCAAAATGGTGGGATTTGACAAAGATTAAGAAGATTATTCAACAAAAGACCTGTTCCTTCAGCAACATTACTGTATCTGCACAAATCTGGGTTATTATCAAATGGGCAGCGTGTTCTTTATATTGCACAGGAAGGGGAGTAGCACATAAAAGTGTCAAATTAATCTCGTCATCTCTTGACAAAAGTAATAAGCATTATACACACACACATACATTATATATATATATATATATATATATATATATATATATATATATATATATATATATATATATATATATATATATATATATATATAAACATACATATACATACATACATACACACAGACACACATACATACATACACACAGACACACATACATACATACATACAGTATACAGGCCAAAAGTTTGGACACATTACTATTTGTAATGTTTTTGAAACATCTATTTGAAACATCATCTGCTCATCAAGCCTGCATTTATTTGATCAAAAATACAGTTTTTTTTAAAATATTGTGATATATTATTACAATTTAAAAAATTTGGTTTTCAATTTATTATACTTTAAATTATCATTTTTTATTTCTGTCATGCAAAGCTGAATTTTCAGGATTGTTACTCCAGTCTTCAGTGTCACACGTGACATCCAGTCTATCACATGATCCTTCAGAAATCATTCTAATATTCTGATATATTATGAGTGATGGAAACAGTTCTGCTGCCTAATATATTTGATGAATAAAAGGTTCAAAAGAACTGCATTTGTTTAAAATAAAAACATTTTCAAATAATATAAATCTCCTTTACTATCAATTTTTATCAATTTAACACATCCTTGCTGAATAAAATTATTGATATATTTCAAAAAAAGAAAAAAAAATGAATGACTGACCACAAATTACTGACCAGTAGTGTATATAGATTTCTATTTTTAAAACATTTGCTTCATCAAATTATTATAAAAAGTATCACAGGTTATGAAAAAATATTTAGCAGCAGAACTGTTTCCAACTTTGAAAATGAATCATATTAGAATGATGTCTGAAGGATCATGTGACACTGAAGACTGGAGGAACCATCCTGAAAATGCAGCTTTGCATCACAGAAATAAATGATCATTTAAAGTATAATGAATTGAAAACCAATTATTTTAAATTGTAAAAATATATCACAATATTACATTTTTTTTTTTTTTTTTTGACCAAATAAATGCAGGCTTGATGAGCAGAAGAAACTTCTTTCAAAAACATTGCAAATAGTAATGTGTCCAAACTTCTGGCCTGTACTGTACACACACACACACACACACACACACACACACACACACACACACACACACACACACACACACACACACACACACACACACACACACACACACACACACACACACACACACACACACACACACAGTATTGTTTGAACCATTCACTCACAACTAAATCATATGGAGTCTAAATAAAAGACTCACTTACTATCTTAAGAAATCTTGCAGAAATAAAAAAGTACATACAAAATATGAGTTTAAGTAAAGTTAAAAAAAGCCTTGCTCAACCAAAGTGATTTAAATGCTCCTGACATTATTAGTATGTGAATATGAACTTCCGGAAATGAATTTTATTTTTTTATTTGGCAAGCCTTCAAAATATAGGCTCTATTTATAACAAAAAGTACTCAAACATAGCAAGCTAATGATTTTTTACTATCTACACTGTAAAAAATCTTTTGTTGACTTAATATATTTTGTTATCTTTTTGCATAGGTTTTTAAAAAGTTTTTCTTACTTATTTGGATAAGTTCTCTGAACTAATTCAATTTAGTAATTAAAAAAATTCCCCTTTAGTTTTCTGAACTTAAATTTGATAGTCATCATAAATTCAGTTTAGTTTTCTAAACTTAAATGTTCTAATCATAACTTCACTTTAGTTGGTTGCAACGCTGCTTTAATCAGTATTAATAGCATTATATTCATTTGTAAATTACATTTGATTTAGACTAAACTTATAGCAAATTAAAATCACAGCAACACATATAGTTATTTGAAATATATTTAGAAAAAAAAGAAGTATTTTAAATGTAACAAGCTAACGCAGGTCTAAATAGCTACATTTAGAAAAAATTCTAAAGAATGTAGCAAGCTAATGTAACTAGCTACTCACTCTAAAGGATAGTGTAGCTTTTCCAGCTAAATTCTTTTTGAGTAGGTTGTCTAACACTGAATATTTATCAGTGACTGAAATGAAGTAGTGTAGCAGTTCTACTTGTAAAGTCCATAAATCTTGCAGTGAGCCAAATAAGGTAGAAGTCAAGACAGAGCAACGCTAACAGCTTTTTCAGACTGCAGGAATGTCGAGGTCTCTTCCTTTCATGACTTCCTTCTTCGCACAAAAATGTGGAGCAAATTCCTTCCTGGTGTTCCACTGCAACTAATCTGGCCTCCGAAGGAGACAGCAGTCTGCCGCAGCTGTTTACACAAACATATGAAACCCATCACAGGGACGCACGCGTGTAGCGAGTGAAAACAGAGAGACTTGCTACACAACATTCATATACAGTCAGTGACTTCCAAGTCCACAGAGGTTGAAAGAGTTAATGTGGGATGTCAGAGAGAGCCATCAGCGCTCATTTTCAGACACATAACCATTGACCGTCACGCAGTGGCCGTTGGCTTCACTATCTCCCGCCTTGATGGCAAAAACAGATAATGCTTGAGTACTTTTTCTGGAAGAGCATAGAAATTATGTCGTCTTCTTAAGGAAGTGAGTGTTTGCTCAGGGCTTGTGTTTTACATCTACAAATGTTAGTAACACATTAGTTAATGATGAAATGGTGTACACTTTACAATAAGGTTCTCAAAATCCATTAATACAAGCTTTGTTAATGGCAAGTCATGTTAATAAAAGTCTACAAATGTTGGTAACACATCAGGCAATGTTAAAATAGTGTACATTTTACAATAAGGTTCACAAAATGTAAGTAATGATAGTAAAGTGCGTATAAATATGAACAATGATATTGATGTTCAGACGCTTTACACTGTAGAATTGTTTACCAATGCCTTATTATTAAATAATGTTGATACACAACAGCATTTTAACTTTACACTGCAAAAAATACTTTTCTTACTTAGTATTTTGTCTTGTTTTAGTCCAAACATCAAAAAAATCTTAAAACAAGACAAACAAAAGTAATTATCTTGTTTTGGGGGAAAAATAACTAAAAAATTAAGAGAGTTTTTGCTTAAAATAAGTAAAATAATCTGCCAGTGGGGTAAGCAAAATGATCTTAAAACCAGATTATTTTACTTACCCCACTGGCAAATTATTTTGCTTATTTTAAGCAAAAACTCTCTTAATTTTTTGTTATTTTTTCCCAAAACAAGACAACAATTTTTACTTGTCTATGTTTCTTAATGTAAGAATTTTTAGAAATTTTGACTAGAAACAAGACATACATTTTTTGCATTGTAGAGTGAGATGGCGAGTTAGAAAAGTTAATCTTTAGTGTGTGTCAACTGCTATGTAAACTAATATAAATATTTACAGTAAGATAAACTTACAAAAACAGTAAAGCTACAGGCATTGTTCATGGTTAGTTGATGTTAACTAATGCGTTAACTAAGTGCGCTGTTAATGTGAATAGATGCATTAATATATGTGTGAGTTAACGTTAACAAAGATGAACAGTGGTGTTGTTGCTTATTTCATGTTAACTAATGCATTAACTAATTGCACTGTTAATGAATTAATATATGAGTAAAGATTACATATTCTAAACAGAGGTGTTGTTCATGGTTAGTTCTTGCTAACTAATGCATTATTTAATTGCGCTGTTAATGTGAATAGATGCATTAATATATGAGAGTTAAGATTAACTAATGCTAAAAAACGTGTTGTTCTTGGTTATTTCATGTTAACTAATGCATTATCTAATTACGCTGTTAATGTTAATAGATGCATTAATATAGTACTTGTTAACGTTAACAAAAATGAACTAATGCTGAACAGAGGTGTTGTTAATAACTAATGCATTAACTAATGTTAATTAATACAACCTTATAGTGAAGTGTTACCAAATAAGCATTTAGATAATTACGGTGTAAAAATAAAAATAATCATGTATAAAAGTCAATGTTCTTTTTTATGTGAACATCAAGAAAACTTTTCATTTTGTAATTTTGCACAATGGTAATGTTACAAGTTGTAACAGTTAAAAAAACATTAGATCATCCAACATTTTCATGTAAAATTGTTCCATGAGCGATGATTAAATAATGTTTTTGTGCTAACTTTTCTAGAACAAAATTAAAGATCAGTTAACATTAAACTAATGTTCTATTAATGTTATGGGAAGAACGTGTGTCCATAACTTTGAGACAACTTTGTGCGAGCGCTAGCCAAAGTTCTAAGAATGTTGCATTTTATCTGGGACAGTCTTCAAATCAAGAACACTTACTAGCATGCTTAAGATGAGTAATTATGATTGAAGATTTATACAGAATGAATAATTTATAATATAATTAAATATAATTATAATACACAGAAAATAAAACAGAAAATGTATTTTTAATTATGTCAGTGTTATTTCTATCATATTACATGAAACATCAAAACGATCATGACACTGTGTGATTATGGCCACGATTTGGCCGTCTGAGACAAATTTAGCAAATCCTAAAGATTCCTCTGATCCTACGCTAAAATCTGTCTGTTAGTTTGACATGTTCACCGGCAGCCGATAAATTAAATTCTGGCAGTGTCAGAAGATTTGGCGCACAGACATGCAGTGTGATTTCTCCTACGACGACCAAATTATGACCAATGACCAAAATGAGCGCTGGAGGTTTCTTTGTAGCCGCCATATCAATGCCATGCACTGTAAAAAAAATATTTAAACAATAAGTTACCTGGTTGCCCTAATTTTTAGTTCATTGAAATAAAAAAATTGAGTTACTACAACGAACATTTTTGAGAATCGACAACCTTTATTCAAATATTTTTAAAAGATTTTGTAAGCATATTGAGTAATTGTGTGTGTTTTATTTGTGATGATGCAGTGAAACAAATTGTGCTATTTTTATCACATTGTTTATGTGGTTCAGATACAATAATATCTTGCGCTTCTATTAATTAAACCAATTTCCTTCATTGTATCAACTCAAGTTTTTAATTTCAACAAACTCAAAATTTTAAGGCAACCAGGTTACTTACTTTTAAGCTAAACCAACAAAAAAAATGTACAGTGTGTGCAATGCTACTCACTGTCACCAAACACGCCAATGATTGATGATATATAAATCCGGACACATTTTCTTGCTTGCGTCCGCGTTTAGCGTGCCTTGACTATTGTACAGTCTGACATTAATGACAACTTAGATCTTACAGTGTGACATGGCAGTGGGGATCATATTCGTTTATATCTTACAGAACTATTATAATAAGTCGCACAGTGTGCATCAAGGGCTTTAGAAACAAAACAAAAATGCATGTATTTGCATTATATAGCTAGTGGACAAATTGAAATTAACTAGTGAGAGTGTGAAAGGTGTGAAGAGCTTTAGAAGGGTTAAAAACTCATTCCACTGCCTGTATTACACATTCCATGATTTATGAAGGTGTATTTTCTATCCCAATTGCACTAAGACAATAAAGCACACTAATATCATGGGCTCATAGTGAAGAGGGGCTTGCTCTTATAGGCAGACAAGGTCAATACAGAGACTGACCTCTGCTAAGTCAATCAAATGGCTCTACGGCTGACAGATGAATGGATTAGCGCAGATGACCCACTATGGCTGGCCACTCACGGCAGTAAACAGCTCCATCCTCCTCAGAGCGAAATATCTGTAACCTCCGTACGACACTGAACAGATGAGCCACGGGCTGCTTCACGACAGCATTCATAAGCGGCACACCTGATTATTTATAGACGGATGCAGCAAAAAGTCATTCGGACCGACCTGGGAACAGAAACTCATTTGAGCCTTTTCATAAAGAGAGAACAGAAAGCTTTACCTTTTACGATAACATGGCATATTAAGGTAAATAAATGTGATTCAGGTCAAAAACAGAGGCAGATTTTCATTAATAAATAATCAGTCCTCAAAACACAACTACGATCAATTTTTAAATCTGCCACCCGTAGGCTTTATGAGATCATGAATTTATTATTAGACAAGATAAAGGGGTGCCAAGAACTGTTTAAATCTGTGTCTAAACAATCGGTGGATTACAGTTTCCTTTATTTACAGCTGCATTTCAAGTGCACAGATGGGACAGCTGAGCGATATCTGCGTACCTGACGTCCGTATTTCTCATGATCAAGCCTCTCTAAAGGTTTAAGAGCAGCTATTTTTGACATCTCGCTATTCTTAGCGCTGCAGTCTCTTCCTGTCCTGCCGTTCAAATGCCGTTTAATAATTTAGCGAAACGAGAACTGCTGTTTATCAGTTGACCACAGGGCCTACTGTAAGTGCACTACAAAACACTGCAGAGAGCGAGAGCTGGAGGTGAAGAGATCTGTATAACGGCACACTTCCTGACTATCTGACCTCAATGACAGCATCTTTGATGTGTGAAATAGACACAGTCAAGCACTATGGAAATAGCTTATTGCGGAAGCCCAGCAGAGTACACCCACACAGCCCATCTGTAGTGGAGGTGATACACACACAGAAACCCAGCACTGATCTTCCTCAACAGCATTTACTAGGTCACCGCACACACACACACCCACACACTTAAACAAGTATGTATCCATATAGCATTCAAAAGTTTGAGGTTTATTTATAAGGTCATTTATAATGCTGCAATAATATCTATTTTAAATAAATGATGGTCTTTTAAACGTTCTATTCATCAAAGATTCCTGATATTAAGCAGGAAAAATGTTGTCAACTTGGTTAAATGTTACTTGAGCAGCAAACCAGCATATTAGAATGATTCCCGAAGAATCAGGAGACACTGAAGACTGGAGTAATGATGCTGAAATTTCAGCCATCTTTGCCATGATAGGAATAATTTCATTTTATAGGGAATAATGGCAAACACAGAGGGGCAAAAAAAGTAATTAGTCAGCCATCAATTGTGCAACAAAAGTGGTGCGCCAGTTAGCACCAAAAGTTCACTTAAAAAGATGAGAGGCCTGTAATATTCATCATAGGTACACTTCAACTAGAATTAGAATGACAGAATGAGAAGGAAAAAAAAATACATTGTCTGATTTTTACAGATTTTATTTGCAAAATATGGAAGAAAATAAGTATTAAATGGTCAATAACAAAAGTTAATCTCAAGTCATTCACTAGGTCCCCCTGTGTGGTTCTGGGATTTTTGCTCACTGTTCTTGTGATAATTTTGACCCCAAGGGGTGAGATCTTGTGTGGAGCTCCAGATCGAGGGAGATTGTATGGACTTGTATGTCTTCCATTTTCTAATAATTGGTCCCACAGTTGATTTCTTCACACCAAGCTGCTTACCTATTGGAGATTCAGTCTTCCCAGCCTGGTGCAGGTCTACAATTTTGTTTCTGGTGTCCTTTGACAGCTCTTTGGTCTTGACCATAGTGGAGTTTGGAGTTCAACTGTTTGAGGTTGTGGACAGTTGTCTTTTATAATGATAATGAGTTCAAACAGGTGCCATTAATACAGGTGAGTGGAGGACAGAGAAGCCTCTTAGGCTACGTCTACACTAATCCGGATAAATTTAAAGTTTTTAGAGTTTTCGTCTAAAAACGCTCTGCGTCCACACTATCATTTTCAATCATTTTCCAAAAAGTGTTCATCTACACTGAAATGTCTGAAAACGCTTAAATCCCCGTACTGTGCATGAGCAAATCCAAGACGCTTCGACTTGCGTCATTTCCGCTACTCGTTTATATACTCATTTTGCGACAATGTCGAGAAAAGGTTTTTTAACAGTATGTACAAACTGACATTACTATTTAACAAGGCTGTCAAAACAGAAAGCATACAAAACAACTGCTGTACAATGTCACCATCTTGGCTGAATTGGTCATATGACTGCATCACATGGCTAAAAATGCGTCATCGTATTAAAAAGCCTCTGTTTTCACAGTCCACATTACTACACGAAGACGGCGTTTTCAAATTTATCCGCTTTGGAGAGCGTTTTCAAAACGATACGTTTTCATTGACTTAAAACGCTGTCTCAGTGTGGACGGAAGGCCAAAACGGAGAGAAAAATATACGTTTTCAAATGAAAACGTATTAGTGTGGACATGGCCTTAAAGAAGAAGTTACAGGTCTGTGAGAGTCAGAAATCTTGCTTTTTTGTAGGTAACCAAATAATTATTTTCCACCATAATTTGCAAATACAATCTTTAAAAATCAGACAATGTGATTTTCTGGATTTTTTTTTCTCATTCTATCGCTCATAGTTGAAGTGTTCCTATGATGAAAATAACAGGCCTCTCTCATCTTTTTAAGTGGAAGAACTTGCACAATTGGTGGCTGACCAAATACTTTTTTGCCCCAATGCTGAAATATAACAGTTATTTTAAATTGCAATAAATTGAATATATGAACGGGTATACAGTATATGCTCATCCACAATCAAACGCTTCTCTTTCCAGTAATTTTATCCAGCATCCATCCGTCCAGCATTATGAATTAGTTCGCTTTTTCGAGCATCCTGGCATGTGTGGAAAGTTTTAAACCATGCGCGTTACAACTAACCCTGCGTTAAGTTGTGCCCCGCGCTCCCATGTCTCCAGATGAAATTTACTCCAAATGTGTAAAAAAAAAGAAAACTCTATGGATTTTACCCTGTTTACTTCACTCTCTGTTTGAAGAATAAGGAGCTCACATCACTCAGTTTTTCTCTGTTAACTAGTTATGTGTCACTAGAACATGAAAGGACTACAGGCTCTCCATCTCAAGCCCCATAATG